>NC_047015.1:52876783-52903491 GCF_902652985.1 Pecten maximus | reverse complement strand
TTGGTAACCGTTTTCTGCCATTTCTTTGAAAGCTCGGCATGTTGATTGGTTTGCATTCTTCCGTAGATACTACTAATTCTGGGATCCTATGCGACATTCTCTTTGGACGTATAGTCGTAGGTAGATTTTTTATTGGCGGTAAAATGTAACCGTTTCCTTTGGTAGTTTTCTTGGACGAGATTTTCTGTCGGGACATGGTTTTGTCTGAAATAAACAAAAACAGTAATATGTTTGAGGAATATGTATGTCCCCGGTCCTGATTCGACAAAGAAGAAGATATCAAAATTTGAAGTTCAAGCATATATTCAAACAATCTTATTTTCGAAATTGACAATTTTGGTTTGGTTTATTTTGTTTAACGTCCTATTAAGAGCTAAGGTCATTTAAGGACGGCCTCCCGTGCGTGCGACATGCATGCGTGTGGTGAGTGCGTATGTTAGTGTTAAATCTCCTTGTGATAGGCCGGAACTTTTTGTCGATTTATAGTGCTACCTCACTGAAGCATACTGCCGAAATTGACAGCACAGCTGCTATAATCCCAAAAAGTATTTTCCTAACAAATGTCCGCATCCTGTCAATATTAATAAGTGTTGTTAGTAGCAGGGAAAACTTATCCCTGTCGATTACCCGACAGAGACTGAGTACATGCCTCACCGACCCGCTCCTTTTGCATTGCTCCCCCTTTTCCCCCAGAGATCCCCAAATCTCGACCCGAGACTCTCAATACGACCAAAGCAGGATTTCCTTTCATGGGCAACAAAGAACAAAGAACATTTCCATCGAGTGCCTCAGTCAGTAATCCGAATCCGGGTTTCCGGTAGGATAACCTCTGGTTCTACCACCTAAACATGTCCGATACATTGACAGAGACCGTATATAGCACTTATCACAAGCCACATCGACCCGTTAAATACCTTCCTACAATGTATAATACGTTTGAACAAAGCCATGACGCATGTAGACGGACGGACGAATTGACGAAGAGCGAGATATCGGATATAAAATGTATCAACTTGACTTCTGAAATTATGCACTATACTGGCTCCTAGGGTTAATGTCGTAGATACAAATATGTGTGGCTTCTGGCCGACTGTCCTTATTTCCAAAGTTTAATTGAGTTTGGTTCACAATTAACATAGTGCCATATTAAAATCCTGAATTATGAAAAGTTACCCAAATACTGTGATGTGCGTTACCTACCTTTATGATAAGATCTGACCAGAGACGCTCTCTCCGGACAGTCTGCACGTGCACGCATGTGGTCAAGCATTGGTTTTGTGTCCGGTGATGGAGAACCAGGGATCGGAGACAATACCTGGACAGATCCAGCATTGCCGTAGTACATGGTCGTCTCTCCGAAAATCCTACATTTATCCTTGATTGTCTTCTTTAGATGAATACCCCGGAAAGAACCCAGATCAGGAAATAGTTGTTGTTCTTTTGGAGTAATCATATTCTCGGTTGTAGTGAAATATTAAGTTCGAAGTAATAGAGAGAGAGAGAGAAAGCAGTCGGTCAAGTGAAACTCAAGACTGTAGTTATGGGAAAGCAAGCATTATGGGTATCAATTATGACATAAGTCAATGATGACGTCAGATTGATTGTGACGTCATTCGTTTATTCGCCCCATCAACATCCGGTTAACTTGCATTTGGTACGCAACAGGATAGAAGCACAATATTATTTGAACGAACTTTCAACTGTTTATGTCGTTCAAATATATAGGCAAATATTTTACGGGCCGTCGTGGTCAGTGCACGGACAATCAATTTTTGTCGGTATGATAGGAATTCAGTTATAAACCACAATTTGACGTGTTAATCTTGTAAGGTTTTCTTGGTTTAGTCCACCGACTTTGCAATCAACTGCACGTTTTTGGTGATACCTTTTCTGAAAATAATAATTACACCCTCATTTTTTTAACAAATTCTGTCAAACTTTCTAGACTTCGCTACTTCATGAAATTTTACTTTCTCAGTGATATTTTGATGACAATTAAGCTTGAATACCAATTGTTTCATTTATCTGGCACGGGGCGCCCCGTTGTTGTTGTTTTTCGACAGTGAACGACCAGTGTCCGCTAATGTAATATTGACATTTTTTTTCTCTCAGGCACTTAACTTTAGAATGCCTTTAAGTTAATTTCAAGTTGATACATTTAATAAAAAAAATGTGATCAGTGTGGGGGCTATATAGGGTTTCCTCTCCGTTCGTTTCTGTACCTATGCACGTAATGTTACATAAATGTTAAAAATTAAAAAGTTCCTGAATTCAAATTCATAACGGTTACTTCCATCATACTTCCATCATCACTTACAGAGGTCACTTTAGGGCAGATATCAAGTGATGGGGAGATGGTTAACTAATTATAATAGTATATTACTACAAGTTACACCACCTAAAAAAACTAGGTACCTGCCAAATATGGAGTGCTATGAAATTACCTTAATGAATTTGACCTATTTTCACGATCACATATGGGTCAAATAGTTAAATAAAACCTTTGAAAATCTTCTTTTCAAGTTCTAAAAAAAGGTACACATCCTGGGCCAGTAGGTACATTTACCTGCTATGGAGTGCTGAAGTTGCCTAACAACAATGACCTTGAACTATTTGCGAGGTCAAAGGAGTCAAATCTCAAATTCCAGAATTAGACCCGGAGACCTGATCTTTTGGAAGAAGACACCAAGGATGGAGTGTTATAAATTTTCCTCATATTAAAATGACCTATTTTCTGGGTTCAAGTATGTTTAAAACCTAGGTTTGGTCTTAAATTATCAAAAACACCAAGTGAGGTTATTAGCTCAGTTGGGTATAATTATTTACCCCTGGCTTCGGCATCCGTAGACAGCTAGGTTTTAGTTTAATAAAACCGTGTTGTGTCAATATTGAGGATACAGCTTAGGTATTTGACATATGTTTCTGATGACAAGGCCTTTCCATTGGTACTACATTTGTGGACCTGCTGACCTTGACTGACCTTCGACCAAATTTACCTTTAATCTTGAATTGGTCACTATACATTATGTTAACTGTACAAGATAGGGCTTTCATATTCGACATACATGTTCCTTCTGACAAGACATTCCCTTACATGTTACTGCGTTTGCGGACTCGCAGACCTTGATCGTGACCTTTGACCTACTTTTAAAAAGGTAATTTTGAATTTCAACCCACTCAGCGAGCTATGTTTTTTCCGACATCTCTTGCTTTACATATTTCAATACCATTAACAAAGTGACAATGCCTTAATAAAGAATGCATCAATGCAAAACTCTACATTATGGTTCACCTTGGCATCAGTGAATCAGATCACCTCTAGCAGAAATATTGTAAACCATTTTCTACACCTCACAAAAATAAATCCAACATCAACGCATGGAAATACTGTAATAATTTTGCCATTTTCCCTTTTACAGCCATGTGAGTGATTCAGGCCCTAAAAGTTATTCAAGGCAAAGACCCAGTTGCCATACAATTGTGTATTTCTTTTTGTCTATCATTGTGCACTGTCCATCTGTAAATAGCTTACATTTTGCTGTCTTCAAAAAATCCCTGAACCAATTTCAAGCCAATTGACTTGAATTCAAAAAAAGAATAAATTTCTCTTGTATATGAATGTTGTGTGCGTTGAAAAAAAAGTCATTAAATTGTCTTGCTTAATCATCATTCTACACAAACATTTCCTAATTTCACAATTCATTAAATTCAACCCTACTACAGAGTGCGGAGACTATTGTATTGCGGCTATTGTAAATATGTATGACCATAAATAATACATTAATTGGTACTAACAATGAGTCTATGTAAAATGCAACAGAGACAAGGACTATCAATTACTTTGGCTGGAGGAGATTCATGCATTAACGCCTCTCTTCCCCGAGTCCAGAAGGGCAATATCTTCCAATATACAAAGCAGGTATATAGTATCTCATACATGTAAGTCATTATTTTAGCTGACTATAAATTACATTCAAATATTTTACATTGTATTTGTATCATTGTAAATTAATATATGACACTCTTTATATAATATTATTATTGTTATTATAATTTTTTGTGAGTGGACAGGTGGAGCAGAGACATATATGTCTCTGGGTGGTTTGGTTTGTTTTGTTTTTTGTTTAACGTCCTATTAACAGACAGGGTCATTTAAGGACGTGCCAGGTTTTGGAGGTAGAGAAAAGCCGGAGTACCCGGAGAAAAACCACCGGCCTACGGTCAGTACCTGGCAACTGCCCCAAGTAGGTTTCGAACTCGCAACCCAGAGGTGGAGGGCTAGTGTTAAAGTGTTCGACACCTTAACCACTCGGCCACCTGGGTCTCTGGGTGGAGTAGTAGCGGCCTGTTTGATAATTTTGAAGTTTAATTTGAATATAGTTTTTGTCTTTCGTTGCTTATCAGTTGCAAACAAAAACATATTAACAATATTTCAAATAGAGACATCTCTATTTGAATACAGATATCTGAATTAAATAGTTTAAAACCCAAATACTTTTTTTTGTAGCTTGCCATAGTTTATACCTATGGTATCAGGGTTTAATGTGGGTTATTGTTTTCAAATAAGCTATATAATTTTGTTGAGTCAGCTTGTGGTGAATGTCAGTAATTATAACTATAGCTAATTATTTTATGAGAGCTATCACCAAAATAGCTATGTCCTATTCATCCTGAGTTATGCGATTATGTTAAATGCTTTGAGTACAGACCACACAAAAGTCAAGTATAAGCATCCTATGAATATGCGCATCTGAACACATCAAAGTCAATATATGTATTTTGACTCAATAAATGATTATTTTTTTTAATCCTTTCCATTTTTAATTTGTCGTTATTCAACTATGACATATTTCCCCCCTGAATAGTCATTTTAAACATAATTTACCCTTCAGTAAGCTTAACCCGAGTTTCCTCTGGCCCTGACACCAGGAAACTTGGGCTACAGTAAGCTGTGTTGTTTATAAATATTTATTTTGAATATTTCCAGAAACACTTAAACCAAATAAAAAAAAAAAAAAAACAGATTTTGGCTCATGTAAAGTATTACAGTGACGCCCACAGGTACCTGTGGCAGGGACATATAAAAAAGAGTCCCTGCCTGTGGTGACTACCCCCATCCTCAGTCAACGGCAGTCCGATTCCTGTGGTCAGTGGTAGGCTTAGGCCCGTGCTCATGCTGTTCGGGTGTTAATTATATGACTAATATTTCTGTAAAATTCCCCTGTGGTGTATTTTAGTGTACATACTCCAATCATGCATGCAGGTAGCTTCTTACACTGGCTACGGTATATTTTGTACCGGTATTCTAAAAACGCAATGACAGTCGCCGCCGGCATTGTAACGCGATCATTTTAGCTGTGCAATATCGGTATACAAACTACATGTTTAATGACGTAAAACACACAACTCATGACCTGTTTCAAGACAAACTGTTCTGGCTTGCAACTCTCACGGTTCTTGCAACTCTCACGGCGACCGGTGTCCCCTCCGTGTAACTTACAAGTACCGGAAGCGGAACTTGCAACTCTTACGGACTTGCAAAGTACACGCTACAACGGCCTCCCGTGCGTGCGATATGCATATGCGCGGTATACTTTTATGTTGTTGTTTTTGTCGACAGTGAATGACCAGTGTCCGCTAATGTGATATTGACATTTTGTTTTTCAGGCACTCAACTTTAGAATGCCTTTAAATCAATTTCAAGTTGATACATTTAATCAAAAATGTGATCAGTGTGGGGGCTATATAGGGTTTCTGTACCTAGGCACGTAACGCCATTAAATTTTGTCAGCGCTCTAGCAGCTTCTGTCTAGGTCAAAGTCACTGTTACTATTTTTAGTAGTGACTGGTAGGAGGCATGTCTACTTCATGTAGACCGTCAATATGTCATATAACCAACGCGACAGAAATAGAAAAAAAAATTATTCAGCCAATTAAATTTATTGTTAAAAACGTAATAAATAATAATGTGGTTTTGAAATATCCATATTTGCCAAATTTAGAAAATATGTACAAATACGTAATGTGACATGAGGTTGGGACAGGCACCAGCTTGTCGATAACTTTTCTATAAATTCGCCGACCTGATTGTGGTCTCATCATTCCACAAACATTTTGACATTGTGTTACACTGAAGTGTTCTCGATACATCGGCGGATATGGGTACAACTATATTTCTGTGTCTGCTTGGCACAATTCCATTAATAACTACGGGGGTATTTGGATTTGGTGAGTGGCTTCATGTTAATTTTAGGTGTTTGTAATTGAGGTTGAATACTTGTTAACTGAATGAAAGGTTGCACATGTTAAAATTCATTTTTTTATCAGTTTGGTTTTGACATTGAACAGGCTCCACGCTGTCCGAGTATTACGAACATTCAGCAAACTAGTTCCGAAAGGGACAGACCGCGAAAGTATTGGTTCTGCGAATTGTAAACCATTGCTTTGTATCATTTAAACGCTGACACATCTTAACTTAACATATTTATTCTGAAATTTTATTTCAGGTGACGATGACCAAAACCAAGCAGGAGAGGGTTTGTTGAAAAACTTGATTTTAAACGGTAATATACTAAATGCATATGCATTTATGTACTTGGTATATAAACGGTAGTGGTAGTTACGGACAAGTAGATCTAGTATATATATATATCATAGGTGTCTGTGCAATAGTCCAGAATATTTGACACGAGGTACTTGTAATCGACCGATGTACTATTACACAAGGCCGAACATGCTTAGAATCACTGAAATCTTGACTTTCCTATAGTCCTAGAAGCCGGCATTACTGTCGCCTGGCAATGTTGACATCTGAGTGATTTAGACACTAGAAAGTGTATAATGTAGGGTTAAATTTCGAAAAGTCATAGGTGTTCAATAGTTCGCACGTGACCGTGCAATAGTCATTCTAACCGTCCAATAGTTCAAAATATAGCTTTTGCGTATAGTTAAGTAAAATCAAATTCATTATGTAATAAATATAAACAGTGATTAAGGTTGGTTGGTTTGATTTGTTTAACGTCCTATCAACAGCTAAGTTCATTTAAGGACGGCCTCCCGTGCGTGCGATATGCATGGTTGTGGTGAGTGCGTTTGTGTGTTGTTTTTCGCTCCCGGTGATATTTTGATGGCAATTTATCTTAAATATCAATTGTTTCATTTATCTGGCACGGGGCGCCCCGCGGTATACTTTTATGTTGTTGTTTTTTTCGACAGTGAACGACCAGTGTCCGCTAATGTGATATTGACCTTTTGTTTCTCAGGCACTCAACTTTATAATGCCTTTAAATCAATTTTAAGTTGATACATTTAATAAAAAAATGTGATCAGTGTGGAGGCTATATAGGGTTTCCTCTCCGTTCGTTTCTGTACCTAGGCACGTAACGCCATTAAATTTTGTCAGCACTCTAGCAGCTTCTGTCTAGGTCAAAGTCACTGTTACTATTTTTAGTAGCGACTGGTAGGAGGCATGTCTACTTCATGAAGACTGTCAATATGTCATATAAACAACGCGACAGAAATTGCACAAGGAATATTTAGCCAATAAAATTTAATGCTAAAAACGCAATGAATAATAATGTGGTTTTAAAATATCCATATTGCTAAATTTAGAAAAAAAATATACAAAAACCTGATGAAGCATGAGGTTGGGACAGGCGCCAGCTTGTCGATACTATTCATATAAATTCGCCGACCAGATCGAGGTCTCATCATTCTACATTCTGACAGTGTGTTACACTGAAGTGTTCCCGGTACATTGGCGGATATGCGTACAACTATATTTCTGTGTCTGCTTGGCACAATTCCATTAATAACTACGGGGGTATTTGGATTTGGTGAGTAGCTTCATGTTAATTTTAGGTGTTTGTAATTAAGGTTGAATGCTTGTTAGCTGAATGAAAGGTTGCACATGTTAAAATTCATTTTTTCATCAGTTTGGTTTTGACATTGAACAGGCTCCACGCTGTCCGAGTATTACGAACATTCGGCAAACTAGTTCCGAAAGGGACAGACCGCGAAAGTATTGGTTCCGCGAATTGAAAACCATTGCTTTGTATCATTTAAACGCTGACACATCTTAACTTAACATATTGATTCTGAAATTTTTATTTCAGGTGACGATGACCAAAACCAAGCAGGAGAGGGTTTGTTGAAAAACTTGATTTTAAACGGTAATATACTAAATGTATATGCAATTTTGTACTTGGTATATAAACGGTAGTGGTAGTTACGGACAAATAGATCTGGTATACATATGTATCTTAGGTGTCTGTGCAATAGTCCAGAATATTTGACACGAGGTACTTGCAATCGACCGATGTACTATTACACAAGGCCGAACATGCTTAGAATCACACGTTAGCCGGCCATAGTTGTGATTTCAGGTGTGTCGGATAGTTCCGCCTGAACGTACATGGTGACCTAGACAGCTGTACAGGCGCCAGCCTGGGTACAATTATCGCACTGCTTTAATCATCAAAGGGATTTTGTAAGTTCTGTTTGTCATTATGAAATTTACCTGACCAACATGTCAAATTTTACACCTGAGTGAGTTTCAGCTATAGTCTGTTCTTACTTTTCATGAAAGAAAATATGAAAATGACAAGTTGAATATGACTTGTGTGATAAAGATTTATATGAATTTATGTAGGCTACTTCTCATAATAAATCTTAGATGTTTGCGGTAAATACTTAAACTATACCCAATTTTATTTAATCGAGATATATTATGAAACCAAGCTTCATATCTAATTTCAAGTTGTTAATGATAGATGTATTAACATGTACAATTGTCTTTAATCGCTTTTACTTAAATCTGTGTGTATGTATTTATTTATTTTATTAAAAAACATTTACGAAAAGAAACCAAATTAAATATATTCCGTTCGTACAAGTTCTTATAAAATTATATCAACCTAGCAGTGGGGGTGTTTTTTTAAAGAAATAAAACAATTTTGTTGCGAAGAAGTTTGTGCTATTCCAACTACCCTTGATGAGTTGATGTTTGTTAGAAGACACCAAAAATGCCTGTACACGATGTAATGTCAGGCCTGAAACTACACAATTTAAATTATTTACCCTCTGTTGTACGCTTTTCCAAAACTTTCCTTTTTGTCGTGTGAATCTCTTAAGAAGGAAACTCATGTTTTTTTTTACAAAAGACTTCGGTATATGGCTCACTCTATTTTTTTTACTTTTCATTACATGTTTGAAAAGCGGTTGGTAAGGCCATGCCAATGTTTGGATTTTTAAAACGTACTTGCAGGCCATTTACAAACATTTCTGTTACGTGATATACACGTCTCTGATTAAATCGAAATTAAACTATACTGGTCTATCTTACTTGCAAATGTGTACACAATGCAATTTTCCTAGTCTGGAATGTAGACGTAAATTCATATAGTTTAGCCTGCTTGATTGAACTTTGTAGTTATTTCACAGAAGAAATTCACTTTTTAGTTCCACGTCGGGTTTTAAGGTTGAGTAGCTCAACTCTGTTGCGATTAATGTAAGATAATGTAGTGTCCACATTAACTACCTTGGGCATGTTTCTGACAGGTTTTTAGCGTCTTACTTGATAGATTTAAGTTGGACATGGATATTTGTTTTTAGAATTAGTTTTTTTTATTGTTCATAACATGATTGTCTAGATGATATATGTTTAGGACGTCAATTCTATTTTACACGTGTATGCTCTTTATATACCGTATTTGTTCTTACTGTGCATTTTATTTTATCTTATGATATATTTTATTAATTTGTTATCAATTCTGTAATTGGACCTTTTGGTCTGTTGAAATTGAAATAAATAAGAAATGACTCAATAGAAATAGATCACGATGATATCCTCACTAAAGTTTGAAAATTTATGAAGCAGTCTATAGCCTTACCTGTAATTATCTCCTATTGTTCTACCTTTCACATTTAGTCTCACTTGGCTAACAAAATACCTTACCCGTATACCTCAAAATTCAGAATGTTGGCTAAGTGAGAAGATACCATTTTACAGTAAAAATAGTCAGATATGTTTAAGGTAAAGTAATAACAAAACGAAACAAAAACTGGATATTTCCCGTGCACGAAATTGTAAACAATTTAACCATGACGTACGATGAGTATTTTATTGACACATTTTGTTTAAAAATGAAAATTATGTTTTCAACTTCGGGATAACCGGTACATTTTACATAGGTTTTATGATATCGGGACCAATATTTTACATCGGAATAACCGAGTTTTTCAAATTATCCGAGTTTTTATTACTAAGAAAAACCCCAGACCCCCCCTGACGTCATTGATCCCTCCCGTGACCTACTTAACCTTGGGATACTTTAACCCCATGACGTCATTGACCCCCTCACGTAACACCTGCATGAGCTAATTAACCTTATAAAACTTTAAACCCAACTACATTTGAGCGCGTCATTTTCCCTCTCACGTGAACACCTGTGTGATCATGAAACTTTAACCCAAGACCCCCCTGACGTCATTGACCACCTCACGTAACACCTGCATGACCTAATTAACCTTATGAACCCAACTACATTTGAGCGCGTCATTTCCCCTCTCACGTGAACACCTGTAATACCACTCGGACATGATTAAAATGTTCGCGTACAAGATAAACTGTTAAAATATGTTAATTAAGTTGTCGGTTTGAAAGGTGAAGAAAATTTTATTGATTGAATCATACGATCCCTTTTATTAACTCAAGGAAGGTATTTGTAAATATTCCTAATAAATTATTTTACATCATGAATTGATAATAATGCAATTTGTAGAATATATATTACTTTTACGTTCATCTATCTAAAACGTTACTTTTAACATGCGTTACCGTACGCGTGTCAGTGTACTGGCTTGATTTACATAATTGGTTGCCGTGGCTAGGTCACACAAAGGAGTCTTGCGGCACACCTGCATAGCTAAAAAGGTATCACTTACCACATTAAAACATTAGTCGGCAAGCTATATTTATTTTACAACCTATTAACAACATTTATTCAAGTATTATAATACGCTTATTTCAACTTAAAATTCTTATAAAAAAATTGATAACTAAACTGTTTATATCTACAAATTCAATGTGTTCAATGATTTTTCGACACAACAGTATTAACTTGACGATCCGGTATTGTACAATGTAGTAAGCGAAGAAAAATAACAATACTTTAATTAATGAACCCTATGGTTAGAGAGTTTGTTAAAGAAAATCAAATTACCTATGTATATTGCTAGGTGTAACATGTGCTTAAGTCATCGGTGATGAAGTAATTGAATATGCGTTGTTCTAACAATAGGTCTCATGTACGCCCATCTCTATCGCAAAGTTAATGAGGCGTAACGCTATCACTATCTGTCGGCATAGTAAATTCTATACATTCATAAAACTACTCAGTTACCTCAAGCTAATTTACATCTCAGTCAAAACATGACATGACACCCGACAAAATAGACTTTGTCACCCTCGTCAATCCATCCAAAATATACCGTGGAAAACGTAAAAGAAAATTATCCAATAGAGAAGAGAGAAAGAAGTATAAGAAAGTATATACAAAGCCGGTCCTATTACCAGATATGGATACTGTACCCTACGGATTCTAGTTTCATTAATAATAATGTATGAGCTTGAAATTGGTTTTTTAATATAGTGTGCAAAGATAATACACCTATTCAACGAACGACAAATGTCACCCGAATCATATGTGCTGCGATATACTAACTGTATATAAAAGGGCCTTGCACACAAAAAATATCATTCCGTGGAAACTGATTAAGGAACAATGATCTCCAGGACGAATTCATTCGACAGTGTCGTCGTACCAGGTATGAACGAAAGTATGATGTCCAGTTTAAATTCCGTATACGAAACGTGAAATGTGTTGGAGTACTTGCCTTGATTATATTGACTACCGCATCTCTGGCTGTAACAGAAAATATGGCAGCAAAAAGTAATAATACATCGGACTGCATCAAGATCGTGACAAATACTACGAATATTGAAGCATTACCAAACCTGAATACCACGCTGTGTAGCAGCTTGAAACAGTATCTATTACCCGACGACTACTTTGCTTCCGTGTGTCGATACCAAGGACGTATACTGGTTGACTTGAGACAATTCATCAACGGGAAATCCACCATTCGTGGTATCGGCTTAAAAACTAGACAGTGGAATTATTTACAGCGAATACTATACTTAACAACATCAGCGTGTCCATAAGAAAAGTATAATGAGTGTATATTGTTTGTAAATAATAAAATATCAACTGTAATGTGAGTGGTTGTTATTGTATATATAAGGAAACACCATACGTGCATATGCTCACAAGATGTGAGAATGCCTGACCGGAAGGACTATCTCAATAGGATCTGGTATGATACAAAACATCCGGGGTCTTTTGCCGGACCCAAACAATTGTATCAAGTTGTACCTTTGGTGCGTAAAAAAGACGTAAAACGTATATCAAGCCAAAAGAACAAAAATCCGTATAAATTTAAGATAGGTGGTAAAGCCAGAATCTCACACGTCAAACGAACGTTTCAGAGAGACTATCAACAAAAATGGACCGACGAACTATTTATCGTAGATCGGAGGTACTTGAGACAAGGCATACCTGTTTACAAATTAAAAGATTTTGCAAACGATGAGATATCTTGAACCGTTTATGAAAAAGAAATGCAAAATGTGAATGCCGATGCCGAGACTAAATATCGTGTGGAAAAAGTATTGAGGAAAAGAAAAACATCTGGTACGACAGAAGTGTACGTGAAATGGTTGGGTTGGCCATCAAAGTTCAATTCCTGGATTCCAGAACAAAACATGGTATAAATATGATGAAGTATTCAACGGTTTGCCGCAGAAACATGGGAACGCGAATACTGTCGGATCTGGCGCCGGCTCCTTTATATGGCAGAACGTATGGGCTAATAACATGCCGACGAAAGCCGTATTCGCATTTGTCAAGTAGGCTGTCGTGAATGGTGATTATACCAAAAACCCTTTCAATTTCGTCAATTTGGCACAAGAACTGACCCTTTACGTCAACGGAGAAAGCATGCCTGCTCGTCCCATGAAAATGGATATAGGAGATAACAGGAATAACCTGACCCCCTTCTGCAGCTTATTCGATGTGGCCGGAAAATGGAACCAAAATGAAGGTCTGATGATCAACAGAGATACTTTTACTACGGGACATGCCATGCACGCCTTTGATCTCGCACCCTCCGACCTTGGAGGGGAGTATATAAACCTGGTGCATCAAGGCAACATCAGATTGGAAGTTAAATTCGAAACAACCACTGTCGAAAATTTGAATTGCGTGGCTTTCGCAACATTCCCTGCGCTCACCGAAATAACCGAATCCAGAGAGGTCAATTACGCAAGACCATGAACACGGAGGTATTATCAACTATGGTAAAAGGTACCTGTTTGAAAGACATTGTGAAGGGGATACATGCTATGAACACACTCCCTGTCCACGTACCGTTGTTTCCCTGTGCATACAACGTAAATACGGATCCGTCATCAAAACCGGGCCAGCACCGGGTTGCAATTTATTTCCGAGATACTTAAAATGCAGAATGCTTTGACAGTTTCGGACATGCTCCAGATCATTACAACGAACAGTTCATAAACCTTATACAACGTAACACTCATTCGTATATTTGGAATAATGTCACATTACAGCAGAACAATTCTCAAGTGTACGGATATTATGTTCTCTATTATTAACTAATAAAATGTCATAATTTGCCCATGAAAGTTATTGTACAGCACTTTACAAATGACAAGCGAGACAATGATTCTAATGTTTTTGAATATGTATATCAATATTTTGAATAAAAATAAAATTGCATATGATGTGATATTATTTTGTATTGACTACATTACCCCAATATAAACATCCTGCACAACACGGCGGCTCCACACTAGCTCCACACAGCTCCACACGGCTCAACACTGGCTCTACACTAGCGCCACATGGCTCCACACTGGCTCCACACTGGCTCCACACTAGCTCCACATGGCTCCACACTGGCTCCACACTAGCTCCACACAGCTCCCCTTTACCTCTCCTACAACTTTCCTCATCAGCGGTGCCACACAAAGTGGTAAGACGTATTTCACCAAACGACTGATACACAATGCAAAGGGTATGTTTACAACGCCACCAGACATGATCGTTTATGCTTACATGGAATATCAACCCATATTCGACGATATGAAAAACAATGGAGTCATCTTGCATCAAGGTTTACCAGACAAAGACCAGATCGAAGATTACTCTGATGGAGTGGAACACATGATACTCGTGTTGGACGACTTGATGCTCAAAATTACCCAGTCCGAAGAATGCGTTCAGTTATTCACTGTGAAATCACATCATCGAAACATTACGTGTTATTGCATGACACAAAGCCTCTATCCTCCAAGGAAATATGCACTATCTATATCTTTGAATTATATGAACATCGTGTTATTCCGTAACTATCGAGATGCGAGACAGGTGTTGACCTTTGGTTCTCGGATACTTCCTGGTCAGTCCTCTTATTTCACAGACGCATACGAGAAAACGACCAGTAAACCTTACGGTTATCTTTTGATTGACCTCTGCCCTCATACGGATAAAAAATATCAGCTACGAACTAACATCTTTCTCGACGAAGACTGTACTGTGTATGTCCCAAAGGTATAAAAGACCGACGATATCTGGTGAAGGTCAGTCTTGTCAAGATGAGTGGACGTGTAACACAGCATGCGGGTTTCCTGAACGTTTTGTATATCGCTAACCCTAAGCAAAGAAAGGGGATCGTACAATACATTAGCGACTCACAACTTGATGTATTGGCCTTGATAGCTAAAAATATTTTACAAAGCAATATCCCAGTCAGTGGTGCTTATATAAAGAAGTTGAAGCGATACAAATTAGTCATTAGGTCTCTCGATAGTCGTCAAGTCAGTCGGACTAGAAAGAAAACAGCTTTATTGAGACATATTGCTCTACTACCACTACTCATAAAACCTGCCTTGCCTTTAATCAATAATGATGGCTTAAGAATCGATACTGATTCCCAAGTTCAGGTACGAATCTCTCATCAAGAGCCCTAGAGACGAAACTGGAGAGAAAGACGCTGTATACGAAACCGATGATAACAGTCAAAACACTGATACAGATGGAATGGAGTCTACCTTAGAATACATTGTCCCTAAAAACCGATTACGTAAAACCTGGGGGCTTTTGAATTTCCTAACGCAACACCGAGGAAAAGAGTTAAACTGGAACATGAACGGTGAGCTGATTGTACGTGGAGATGTCATTACTGGATGTAACATTGTCGACCTGATCAAAGATGCAGTGTCCAGTCATTCGTCAAAGGAACTCATTGGACAGAAACAGTTTTACCAAGTGTTGAAAGACATACATACACCCATTGGATTTATTGTAAAAAAATCACAGATTGGATCCGGAAATATGGTCGTGTCAGGGAAACTGAAAAACGAACCACCCGGATTAAAAAAGAAATTTAAATGGATTCCTTAATGATTTAGATAAATTTTGTCGATTTAGTCCTTGCATTCTTTGTTTGTTGAACACTCTCTTTGCACACTATAATAAAAAACAGCGAAAACCAATTTCAAGCTCACACATTATTATTAATGAAACTAAAATCCGTAGGGTACAGTATCCATATCTGGTAATAAGACCGGCTTTGTATAGACTTTCTTATACTTCTTTCTCTCTTCTCTATTGGATAATTTTCTTTTACGTTTTCCACGGTATATTTTGGATGGATTGACGAGGGTAACAAAGTCTATTCTGTCGGGTGTCGTGGGGCAATTATTATCCCAATTTGGACCCCTTTCATGTTTTGACTGAGATGTAAATTAGCTTGAGGTAACTGAGTAGTTTTATGAATGTATAGAATTTACTATGCCGACAGATAGTGATAGCGTTACGCCTCATTAACTTTGCGATAGAGATGGGCGTACCCGAGACCTATTGTTAGGACAACGCATATTCATGATGTAAAATAATTCATTAGGAATATTTACAAATATCTTCCTTGAGTTAATAAAAGGGATCGTTTGATTAAATCAATACAATTATCTTTCTTCACCTTTCAAACCGACAACTTAATTAACATATTTTAACAGTTTATCCTGTACGCGAACATTTCAATCATGTCCGAGTGGTATTACAAGTGTTCAGGTGAGAGGGGAAATGACGCGCTTAAATGTATTTGGGTTTTAAAGTTTCATAAGGTTAATTAGGTCATGCAGGTGTTACGTGAGGGGGTCAATGACGACAGGGGGGTCTGGGGTTAAAGTTTCATGATAACACAGGTGTTCACGTGAGAGGGGAAATGACGAGCCCAAATGTAGTTGGGTTTAAAGTTTCATAAGGTTAATTAGGTCATGCAGGTGTTACGTGAGGGGGTCAATGACGTCATTGGGTTAAAGTATCCCAAGGTTAAGTAGGTCACGTGAGGGGTCAATGACGCGCTCAAATGTAGGTCAAGTTGGGATAAGAGACCCCAAAACTACTCACATGGCGTTGTTATCATCTACAAAAAAGACAATACTGATGACACATATACTTACCTCGTTAAGCTGTTTGTCTAAGTTGTTTACCCGTTCTCTTAATAGACTAATAGAATGGTCAGACAAATATGGCTAAACACATCGCCGCTCTTCGCGTGGCTCATTGCCGTAATGTCGCTTCTGACATTGCACATTGCCGTAATGTCGCTTCTGACATTTCACATTGCCGTAATGTCGCTTCTGACATTGCACATTGCCGTAATGTCGCTCCTCATATTGCGCATCGCCGTAATGTCGCTCCTTATATTGCACATTGCCGTAATGTCGCTCCTCATATTGCACATTGCGGTAATGTCGATCTTCACAATGCGTATGGTTGATCTATGCATAGCGCATTGACGCTCTTCGCAGGATGCACTGTCCCCAGGGACGCAAATGCGACAATACGACATGGCTGAAATCAGCCTCGATGAAAACTCCTAAAATACACATCAACAAAATACCTTCCTGAAGTGAATGTGATGATTCTTGATATCTAAATTTCATTCACACTTTCCTTTACATATTTACCAGTAATGCCGTGTCTTTGTAGGAGACGATGTGTTACATGCCGTGGCGAGAAACGATGAAACGAAAGAAAAACGCAGGCCACCAAATGGTGTTGAAGGTAGTATAATCGGTTTATATAGAGTAATATGAAGAATTTACTGAAGAAATGAAGAGATTATGTTCACTTATTTATTACTCTGCAGTTGGTAATATTCGCGAGTGATTTAATTTCGCTATATCCGCAGTCATTGGATATAGCACGAAGATATCAACGAATGTTTACAAATACAAACAAACGTATAGAAGTGTATACTATAGAATGTTAACAGGCGTAGTCGCGTGAAATTGGAAATTTAAAGATTTAATGATTATGGCATTGATTACTTATTGAGTGCTGTACCCCCAACATATCCGTGTTACTGCAGCAGGTATCACTCTCTGCTATTAAATTGTTATGCATTGTTATATATTTTTTTATTGATTTTAAGCATTTTGATGCGCCTTTTTGTTATTTCAAACATCTAATAACATATATTTCTTGATAGACGGCGATGAGAGTGAGCAAACCAGGGCACTGCATCGATACAGGAGACAACCACAAAAACGGTAAATACATTTATATATATTGATAACAGCACCTAGGATGATGCTATAGATAAGCGTGTAATGTTACCAATTAAATTATCTTTATAAAGGATTAACTTGAATATAGTTTTGACATTTAAGAGAAATAACACAATATGTATTTAAGTCAATCCTTGTAATTTAATTTAACTCTTTTCCCCAACAAATCAATGCACCTCTGTAGCAGCCAATTGAAAGCGACGTTACAAACAGTGATGTCACAAACAGTGACGTCGTTTTTTCGGCTGATAACATTTTATTTAAAGTCAACGAAAATGCTGATTACAAGCAGGATTTAATTATTAAGGAGTGATAAAGAGATTATAACGGTAAATATCTTTTATCATAACACCAAGACTTTCCTTTCATTACGTAAATTTAAATTGTGCACCAAATTGTGTTTTCTAAACACCTCAAATCAGTATAAAACAATAGCATGGTAAACTCTACAAGACTGCATATATGCATGTGCACGGATAGAACGCTGCGCAGACTAGTCACATAGTCTTGTTGACAAACATGCACTTTAAAGCCTTTGCCTTTTTCGGCATAGCCGTATAATTTTCTTTTGTTCCCGGATATGACGCAACAGGTAGCGTTACTGGTCAAGATGAAGTATGTGATTGGTCAATGTAGCGGTAAATGCAAAATGCAGACATGCAGTTAAAGACGAAACAAAATTAAGATTGAATGCAAGCTGAATAAATGGATGTATGAAACAAATGACACATTAATTAAATCATATTTCTGATTCTAATGCAGTTTTATTATCACCAAAAATGATTCAAACCAATATAATTTTGTTATCCGTGCTGAAACTGTGCATTTATTAATTAGTTCGTTAATTTATTTCACCAGCAGTTTAACATTATCACCACCAGGATTAAACTATGCCGTTAATCTTTTTTAAAGATATTTCCTGTTTCATTATATACATATATGCATATAAATTTAGAAGTATGAAATGTTCAGCAATACTAAAAAGTCGCTTCAATTAAGGCGTCAATTGACTGTAGTAACAGCATACCCCCGGTAATACCTATTTGTTTTTTCAATAACTACGTTTTCTTTTATAAGATATATGATAATTTGTAACGTGATATTTGTAAAGTTTGATTGCAGGAATGTTATAACGGAAATTTTGTGGCATGTTATTTGTTTTGACAGGAACCAGAGAGACTGTCCTCCATCTTGTGGATGAGACGGAAGACGATGATGAATAAATATGTTAGTTTGATTCATTACTAATGAAAATAAAATCGGAAAGATGGAAGTGAATTCACGTGTATTTTCGTTATATATCTGCATTTGTTTTTGTATTAATATCGAAAAGAAATTCACACAATGTAAATAAAATCAGAAAGATGGAAATGAATTCACGTGTATTTTCGTGATTTATCTACATTTGTTTTTGTATTAATATCGAAAAGAAATTCACACAATGAAAATAAAATCAGAAAGATGGAACTGAATTCACGTGTATTTTCGTGATTTATCTACATTTGTTTTTGTATTGATATTGAACAGAAATCCACACAATATTTCCCCCCATCCACATTTCATTCTGTACTGCCATGGGTATATACTCACCCGCGTTTACGTTCATATTTCCACACCTTTATGAAACATCACATTAATACTAGAATCGGACTTGGAAAATATAAATGAATGGTGACGTGAGTGTAGATTTGAACCTTAATAAATTGGAAACCATCACCGTAAGTAGGAAAAGAAACCCTCCAAATCACTCCATCTTCCATATGAACCATTTTCCTATATACCCTGTATCTTTCCATCAATCTTTTCCTCTTTTAACAGCAGTTGGGCAGACCACGTTAACTACATAATCTCTGATATATCGCCCAAGCTTATCTTAATGCGAACATTAAACTTCCATCTCGATAGAAACACTTTGCAAACAATATAATTTTCATTTATAAGACGTTTACTTGAGTATGGAGATATTGTGTGTAGAAATTAACCGTATGAGCTAGAGAACAAGCTTGAAAACCTCGATTAATATTGAAGCCTCTCAAATTGTAACATGTACACCTAGATATGTATGAGTTGCAATGAAAAAACTTTTATAGCATCAGACTGGATCAGTTTATTCAGAAAATTATTCAGTTCTATGGGGGCCACGGTAGCCGAGCGGTTAAGGTGTCCCGAAACTTTATCACCAGCCCTTCACATTTTGGTTGCGAGTTCGAAACCTACGTGGGACAGTTGCCAGGCACTAACCGTAGGCCGGTGGTTTTTCTCCGGGTACTCCGGCTTTCCACCACCTCCAAAACCTGGCACGTCGTTAAATGACCCTGGCTGTTAATAGGACTTGCCTTTGTAAATATCCAAAGTATTGTCTATGAAAGCCATCGGCATGATACCTAGAACTTGGACCATACCTTTATTACGAGGGATGATTGATCTGTTATGAGCCTTGTATTGAAGGAGGTACTCGAGGATGTTCTTTTTAAGCCCTACTATTCTCTGACTATATAGGGCTGTATCCCCAAGGACTGGTCTCATTTGGTTAGTTAATATCGACGGGGTAGCACTCTAAAGTAAACAACAAGACACGCAGCTTTTACAAAATGGACAAAATCGGTGAAAGAGTAGTGATCTAATATTTGCATAAAAAGGGGTTAAACACATAATCATAGAGTAGTAACACTAGTAAACAAAAACGCTCATTCATATGCTACAGTGAAAAGTTGTGTGGCGGAAGTTAAGCGCGGCCGACAGAGCCTTGAGGAGGACCTTGGTCCTGGAAGGCCTGTCAATGTTGCGACCCCAGAAATGGTCAATACAGTTCATGATATTGTTATGACTGACAGCCGGGTCACAGAAACATATATAGCCAGTAGAGTACATTCTGGATATTTTGACCTAGAATCTTGTAATGAGAAAGCTTCAGCCCGATGGGTACCAAGACGTCTGATAGTTGATCGGAAGCACACCAGCCGCACATTATCGCGGTGCTAATCTTAACCTGTTTGAGGAAAAACCTGCTAACGTTCTTCACAGATATTTGTCACTAAGGATGACACATGGGTCCTTTATTATTATTAGCCTCGGTTTTCTGGGACGCAGATGGTATTCTGCTAATAAATTATCTCTGCGGCAAAATTCAAATTCGTCAATATGAGACTCACAAATCAGCCCTCGTAGCAAATCCAGTGATATTTTAAAAGCATATACATCAATGTAAACCACTACTGTGGTGCAAATGAACAGACGAAACTTGAAAATTGTAACCACGGCTATCAACATGTCTTGCTTTTGACAGTTACTCTGATAAGCTATGTGTACATTTCGGCAAACATGCTTAAAATGAAAGTTTCAGGAGAACAAAAAAAGCTCATGAGAATTACACAAAATAACCGTGTCGTTATGCTCACAAGTGTCTATAGCACGTGGTGCTGTGGTCGGTTTAGGATAAGTAGATTCCTTGTTGTGAACGAGTGTGTTTTGGAAGACTATGGTATTTTTGCCGACTTTGAAGTGCTACCCCACTGAAGTCTGCTGACAAAGACACCAGGCAGGACAGCCGAACTGGTCACATGATACTGACATAGATGCTAAGATTTCAAAGAAATTTGCGAACTTTTTTAACGTCTTAAATTTTGATATTAAAACAATAAAAGTACCGCATCCATTATGTATGGATTGCGTTTTATTTTATTATCTATTTATTTATTTTGTTATTTATTTATTTATTTATTTGCTTAATAGGAAATTATTGGCCATGTTCTGTCAACAATAACTAAATAGTAACTGTATGTTTATAAGTTAAGAATGAATTACCTCCCATTAACATTTTTGAATTACCATCTGCCATCTTCTTTAAAAGTACAGCTGCAGGTAGATGTTTTATGTAAAAATAAGTGAATTTCATTATTTCATGGCTATTAATGAGAGTATGACAAATTCCGTGATTTTATGACGGAGGTAATGATGGATGGACGTACAGACCAACGGACGAATATCAACAAAGTGACAAAGAATAAGTCCATAGAGATAGACATATACTACACGATTAGTGAAGATTTTCCTCAAAATGGAAAATTTAAAAAAATTGAAACAAATACTTAGATGTGTACTAACTACATTTGTGGTCAGTTCCAAGTCTAGTGTCCGGAGGTGGATAGCCTGGGACAGATCCAGCATTGCCGTAGTACATGGTCGTCTCTCCGAAAATTCTACATTTATCCTTGATTGTCTTCTTTATATGAATACCCCGGAAAGAACCCAGATCAGAAAACAGTTGTTGGTCTAAGCGGCACTATAGGTTTCCTCTCCGTCATTCAATTTTGTCAGCACTCTAGCAGCTTCACTCCTTCACGGATTTTTACTAAACTTCACACAATAATGCAGGTCTATACTATCTCGGACAAGTTTCAGTGATTTTGGGTCTAGGTCAAGGTCATTGTAACTGTTTTTAGAAGGGGCCGGTTTGAGGCATATAATTCGTAACCAATAGCTTGGTTTGGTTTGATGCTCCCAATTTTTCACAAGATTTGTTTTGTTATTGTTGTGTTGTTTTTTTGTTTTTTTTTAAATAAATACTGGACTTTTAATGTTGTGTCTTGCATTTCTCAAAATTCGGAAACGAGCCCCTGTGAGTGTGATGACATTGACAATTTGATAATTTCTAGATCAAGAACGGCGTTTATAGTTATTTTGTGTTGACTTGCTTTTGTTTTCATTATAAGATGTTACTTTCATAACATGTGAATTTGCTTTAGTTTTTGTTGTGGATTAAATTATATATAAATGCTAGGCCTTCCATATATTCGAAAGCTCTCTAGGCCGAAAGTAACTGGCGGTCATTGTATTGACCTGCAACACATGGGGCTGTACTGTATTCTTACAGTGGCCGAATCACTGTAAATTGTAGTATACAGTCTCATGAATACCATTTGATTTACTAGCGACATATAGGTAAATACAACACAGAATGTAAATGAAGAATTCACTGAAGAAATGAACAGATTATGGTCACGGTATAGCTACTGTATAGTTGGTAATATTAGCAAGAGATTTAATTTCGCTATATTCGTTGTCTTTGCTATCAACACTTATGTTTCTTCAAACACTCAAACACAATTTCCAAACAGTATCTGCTGTCGTTAAGAGAGACTAATAGCAAAACTGATACCTACTGCAGTAACATGGACATGGTCGGGGTAAGGTGCATTCCTTAGAGAGGTTATCGTAATTAGTGCCATAAACGTTGTTTAACCTACGTCGAGACAAACGATTTGTCAGCCATTTCGATTGCAACTGCATCAGTGTGTGTGATGTATGTTCTTCGCTTTGGTATTCTTAATTAAACTTCACGTAATACCAGGTTCCAAGAAATGTGCAATTACATAAATATAGAAGGAAATTCCTGATCGATCTTAATCAGGGAAGACAAAGTAACATGCAAACGAGGCTGTCATGTAAGGCTCTATAATCCCATAATGCACTATTATTTTAAAAGCTATTGTTCTGATGTAAACTAAATGTCCGAAAGAAAACATGCTTGAAAGGAAACATTAATGAAAGCCGACACAAATAGAGAAAACGAATTTGACACGAACAGTATCGCAAGTTGTTTATGGGGGATGTCTCTTCTCATCATATACTTAAGAATTAATTAACGATGATTCGTGTATTGTTGCAGGATATACAACGAGGACGAGGATATTTTGCAATTGAATTAATAACGAAGGCCGCAGGCCTGAGTTATTAATTAAAATTGCAAAATATCCGAGTCCGAAGAAAAACGGCAACGAAACCCCGGGAAATGTGTCGCTACATGGCTGTTACAATTCACAAGAAACGATAAGGCGCGCGTGCTAATTAATATTCAAAAGCTGACGTCAATTCCAAGCCGTTTCGATAACTTTCGGGGATGTCGGCAGGCAATTCATGTAGAAATGGTCTCTAGAGGTTGCCTGTGGAAATTGACCTTACAACATATTGTTAAGCAAAGTCTGCTCTGGGTGGATAGAAATTAACATTCTGCTAAATTTCTCCGTTGTAAAAAAACACGGTCTCCGACGTTGAAACGTTTTGGCGCCGCCAAGTTTGTTTACAAATGTACGATTTCGGAGGGGAAAGATTGTAACAGCCGTGACTCACGAGCGTGCATTATTGGAAAATAATACATGGTTTTAAACCAATCAAAACTATCGTTGTATTGCAAACATGGTAGAATTAAGATTAGAGCATTCATCTTTTTCATTATTGAAGTTTATATGGCAAATGTATTAACTCCCCATATCCCTTCATAACTAAAAACTACACCAAAGCGTCTAACATCGAAGTGTCTATGGTTATAACTAAAACCCAAAATATTATCATTACAACATAGTTCAAAATCCCCGTCTAGTTCTATTGTATTATAGCATTGATCTCTTCCTTAAAAAGTTATGTAACTTTATCAAAAAAATCAATTTCGTATGTTCCCCTGAGTAGATATTTTAATTCAAATATAAGTTTACATCTTTATGATACTTTCATCCCTCTGTATATCCACGCATGTTCACCAAATTTCATATTATTGTTTTACATGTTTTCCATTTTGTAGTATATCTCTGTATACCTCTTCTGTACAGGTGTTGAGATAATAAATGAATTTGAATTTGAATACAAGCATTAAAATCAACTAGCTATTTCTTTATCCATTCACTTAAAGAATCGAGGTCCAGTTTTAAGGCAGCCTCAATTTCTAGACAAAAAGAAATATAATTAAAAGAGAAGTGTCGTCAGCGAGCAGTCTAGTGGCTGAATGCATTACATCAGATATATCTTGAATATAAACTAAGAATAATACCGGGCTTAAAATGGAACCTTGGGGTCTCCTGCTTTTAGAACATCATTACGAGAAAAAAATGTTAGATAGAATATTTTTGCTGCCTATTTAATAGGACGTGAGTAAACCAGTTCAAACGTTCGCCAGCTTTTCAATACGATTTTTATTTAATGATTAAACCATCGTGCCATACTCTATCAGAAGATTTCGAAATGTCACAGAACACTAAACAAACATGTTTTCTTTCGTCTAGAGCTGGACAAGTATTGCGATATTTTTCAATAAGTTGATATAATGTCGCATGATTCGGCATGAAACTAGACTTGTGTTGATAAAAGTGGGGGTTCTCCGAATATTTACCAACCATTGATTGAAACTGGTCGGCAATTACTTATTAATTTATTCTTTCCTTTCTTTAAACAGAGGCATACATTTTGCAAAATTCCAAGCTTGTTGATAAATACCACGTGAAGGAGACTTATTGAATAAGATCATTAATGGATAGCATATAGAGACCAACCAACCAATTGTTTTCCCATAGACTTTAGTGTTAACGTTTTGGATTATTTCATTCAAATTCTTGAATTCAATATGACGATTATGGTTTATAGCAAAAGTTTAGGGTCTGATATAACACCTAATCAAAAAAAAATTGGGTCCTTCAGCTCAAATTTTCTCCAGGGCAGCCATTTTGAAAATAGGTGAATTTCGCAGTAAAAATTCTCAAAAATCTTAAATGTTTACCTGTTAACTATTATTACGTGAACTTTTGGGGAAAAAACCAATCGGACTTACGAAATTTATATCAACATTTCTTAGTGATAGTTACCTATCAGGCTACATATCTATTTTCTCACTTCATTACATACTGGCCAATCAGTGGCTGCCAGACATTTTATCCTTGGCTCAACTTTCTATACACAGGGGCTGTTTCAAAAATATATTTTTTCAATTGGTTGGTTGTTCCCTATAGTACTTGCAGTAGATTTTAACATGTGGTAAGTATAACATGATCAACGCCAGACGCTATACCTAGTTTCAGAAACTGAAGAATATCACATATTTCTTCTGTATTAGCTCTTAAAGGCACACACACCCAAAAAAATTGTAAACATTTGAAGCTCTTAACTGTTTTCAGACTTGATATATACCTTACAAATTATCGCGAATCAAAATCTGGAGAAAAATGTGTATTTATGAAAGAACTGGATCAGACAGCTGCGAAATAATCCCATATGCAACGGACGTGTTATCAGTCTATACAAAATGGCGGAACGCCGAATGCGTGAGCCTGCCAAAACACAGACAAGTTCTGCCAAAAGAAACGCAAAAGAGACTGGAATCGGCAAAACTCGAGTATTTCCATAGGAAAGGAAATGATTCGTTGGAACTTAGCGAGAGATGAAAAGGAAATAGATTTGAATTCCGATTTTGCCGACCGTCTATTGGAATGCTGGCTAGCTTTTTAACATTGTTAACTTCAAAGATCTAAAATTGTAGCGTTGTTTTGTTATATGCATATTGCTACATTTTAAAATTAATTATTTAGTTTAAATTGTATTTTATTTGTGATTCGATACAACATGTAGTACAGCAACATAAATGAAAATGATCGGATTCAGAAACAAGTACAGTGTACTTATATTAATCTGTCTCCATAAGTTGTAACATATTGGCAAAATGACGGTACTGACAAAGTGGACTACATTATTTAATACAGGTAGTGAGGGGGTGCGGGGAGGGGAGGAAAGCGTGTGGGGTTGAGAAGAGGAAACTGTTACATGGATTTACCGATAGGATTAATTTGTTAATATATATATACAAAAATGTATGTATATAAATATATTTGCACATGTATTAACCGAAATAATTATATTACAACCTTACAACCTTATATCGGTAACCAGGTCTGCGGTATGGAATCGTATGGTGTTTTCGGTACGTATAGATATTGCGCATATAAATAGCACACATTATAAGAATGTGATGTTAGACGTGTACCAGTGACTCTAGAATCTTTTAGAATGCATAATAAATGTTTGAACAATATCAAAAGTATTTTTCGTTATACTGGTCTGGCATATCAGGGTTACCATATAATAAAATGTTAACATTGTAGTCGGGAGGTAAGTTTCTAAAACATTGAATTCTGACGTGCTGGTAGTTTGGACAGTGAAGAAGGAAGTG